>NC_084734.1:43059252-43071752 GCF_033978785.1 Entelurus aequoreus | reverse complement strand
AGCTTTGGCAGGAGTCTGAGCCGGAACATATATATCTATACAGTATATATACACACATATATATATACATATATATATATGTATATGTATATATATATATGTATATATACATATATATATATATATATATATATATATATATATATATATATATATATATATATATATATATATATATATATATATATATATATATGTATATATATATATATATATATATATATATATATATATATATATATATGTATATATATATATATATATATATATATGTATATATATATATATATATATATATATATATGTATATATATATATATATATATATATATATATATATATATACATATATATATATATATATATATATATATATATATATATATATATATATATATATATATATATATATATATATATATATATATATATATATATATATATATATATATCTAAACTCATATGTCATCATAAATCTGCTGCGAAGACACACTGTGTGAGGCTCGTCTCATAACCCCGCCTCCTGGTGCCAAGCATCTCCGCCGCAGAATGCACCGCCCGACGGGAGCGCCGCGGCCACACCAACCAAAGCCCACACCCAAACCCTCCACGTGCAAGACCAAATCCACCCAAAAAAAGTCACTTAACAAGAAGCCAAAAAGTGCAAAAACAACAATGCTCGCGGTGGAGGAGCCGCGAACGACCGCAGGGACACAACATTAGGTACACCTGCAGACTGGACCGATTTCATATTTCATTCATTTACAACTCCTCCAACACGAACACCACTGTTCCCGCACTTATAAGTAAAGGTAAGACCATAATAACGTTTTTTTTATTAAATGTGCTTTTTTGTGTGCTACAGTTTGTAAGTGTAAAGTTAAAGTTAAGTTAAAGTACCAATGATTGTCACACACACACTAGGTGTGGTGAAATTTGTCCTCTGCATTTGACCCATCCCCTTGTTCACCCCCTGGGAGGTGAGGGGAGCAGTGGGCAGCAGCGGCGCCGCGCCCGGGAATAATTTTTGGTGATTTAACCCCCAATTCCAACCCTTGATGCTGAGTGCCAAGCAGGGAAGAATGCTGGTATGAGCTTTTAAACATAACCTGTTAACTGTTGCCAATCACATGGTGAATAAGATACTCTTTAGGGTTCATATGTTTGTAAATCTGACTGTGATGATGCAGTGCCTCACCAGACATTAACCTCACCGCACGCCACTGATTACACTATACTATAAAGTTCAGTAAAGGGCCACAAAATATGGGCCTGCGTACCATAAATAGCCCGCGGACCGCAAGTTTGAGACCCCTGCCCTGTATTGTCTTTTTTGTTTTAAAAAAAATCTAGCGACGTGATCTTGTCTTATTGGACACTTTTAGAAACTAGCATGAAAGCACATACTCTATTGCTCTTCTCAACGATCAGTAGGTCTAGCAATTCATATAGACTTAGACTTAGACTTAGACTGAGACTTCCTTTTTATTGTTATTCAAATTTGAACTTTACAGTACAGATAAAAACGAAATTTCGTTACATTAGCTCATGGTAGTGCAGGATAAAAAAGCAATAAGGTGCATATATAAATAAATAAATAGGTTAGTGTACAGATAAATATATTGCACTTTTTCATATGCATCCACGTTTATGGATGTATCTTATATTGTCTTTTTTATTCCAGCGAGTTAATCCATTTTGGGGGGAGTTGAGGGAATAATTATGATGCGTTCTAGAACGTTTAAGCTGTGTGTATGATGTCATACCTAAATGTGGACGTCATTCCTTGACCATGTTGGAGCTCAAAACACAGGAATAGACTGGGGGTGCCTTTCCAAAATGAGAATGAGGTGACGGTTAAGTCCTAAATAACCCTAAAGCAATACATTTTGGACACTTGTGTGCATTCTCAGATCCAACATTGGACAAAAGTCCCCGCATACACTCTTAAATCTCGTAGAAAGTCTCCCAAGAAGAGTGTAAGCTGCTTGTAGAATGATCTTTTACTTCTACCCTTATAGTGCAAATTGCCATATACAGTAGTT
The DNA here is from genome assembly GCF_033978785.1 of Entelurus aequoreus. NCBI lineage: Eukaryota > Metazoa > Chordata > Actinopteri > Syngnathiformes > Syngnathidae > Entelurus > Entelurus aequoreus. The sequence goes on along the minus strand of NC_084734.1, from coordinate 43,069,707 downwards.
CAACCAAACATGCTATCAATGACCTAAACAAATCAATAATGACATAATTGGCGTGGGCATGAGTTGTCCTCATGTCAACGTCTGCCAGCAGCCGCTTGAAACTGCATTCTTTTAAGACCTACTCAGTGCAGTACACGCTCAGACATAATGTCTGAAACGCAGCAGGGGAGGCGGGGAGGGAGGGAGGGTAGGGTTGTGCTGGCAGCTCTTCCAGACGGGGCGAGACAGGATATGGCAGAGTAAAAATAACCTCGCCTATGTGCGCTAATGCTTTTTTTTTGTGCCGACGCAGTCACAGTAAAAGCAAGCCGAGGTTTCTCTTAAGAATGTTAGAAGGGTGGTGTCAGGGTCCACCACCACAAGCCTCACCCCACCCATGGACCCTGGGTGATAACAGCAGCAATAAAGATCTAATGAGATCTAATACAACACCTGCATGAATGGTATCGATATAATAATACAGGTATTGCTGTGGTTGTAGTGAGCAAACAAAAACACCTTTTAGTATGATACAGCTCTCGTTATATTTTGCAAGTGTACCTAATGAAGTGGTTTGTCAACATGCAGCTGTCAATCATAAAGCCAGTCCCAGCTCACTATAAACATGAGCTGTCTATATCACCTTGTATTGTTAGAAAACATAAGAAAAAAACAACATAGATACTAACACTTATCTCTATTCTTTTGCCATTATTTTTGTCTAGATCAGGGGTCGGCAACCCAAAATGTTGAAAGAGCCATATTGGACCAAAAATACAAAAACAAATCTGTCTGAAGCCGCAACAAATTAGAAGCCATATTACATACAGATAGTGTGTCATGAGATATACATTGAAATGAGCTGAAATATAGCTACAAATGAGGCATAATGATGCAATATGTACATATAGCTAGCCTAAATAGCATGTTAGCATCGATTAGCTTGCAGTCATGCAGTGACCAAATATGTTTGATTAGCACTCCACACAAGTCAATAACATCAACAAAACTCACCTTTGTGTATTCACGCACAACGTTAAAAGTTTGGTGGACAAAATGAGACAGAAAAAGAAGTGGCATAAAACACGTCCTAGAAAGTCGGAGAAAGTTATACATGTAAACAAACTAAGGTGAGTTCAAGGACCGCCAAAATTAGTAGGACAAAACGGCGCTCGCCAAAAACTCGAATCAGTGAAGCATGTTTAATACAAACAGTGTGCTTTATAACAATTAGGGAGGTTTGTGTCATGTTTGTCCTCCTACAGAAACCATATTAAAACAAAAAATATATTTTTTTTCCCCTCATCTTTTTCCATTTTTCATACATTTTTGAAAAAGCTTCAGAGAGCCACTAGGGCGGTGCTAAAGACCCCTGGTCTCGATGAATAGATTAGCAAAAACATGCGATCACTCTCCCGTACATTTTAGAAATGTTCAACTCCAGGAATTTACTTTTTTTTGCTCGCACATGCATCAAGATGAGACATTTATTACCATTCATTGGCTTGGATTTTGTGTAGGAAGCATTAGAACAGATGGGAATAAATTGTTTTTTGTGTGTTGCCATGGCAATTCCAACTAAATCAGACACTTTAAATGTGTTCCTATGTGCATTAAAATAGTTATTCCTTGCTAAGAAGCATTTTGGAGTCTTAAAGGCCTACTGAAAGCCACTACTACCGATCACGCAGTCTGATAGTTTATATATCAATGATGAAATCTTAACATTGCAACACATGCCAATACGGCCGGGTTAACTTATAAAGTGACATTTAAAACTTCCCGGGAAATATCCGGCTGAAACATCGTATGCGCGTGACGAAGTCCGAGTAACGGAAGTTATGGTACCCCGTAGAATCCTATACAAAAAGCTCTGTTTTCATTTCATAATTCCACAGTATTCTGGACACCTTTTGCAATTTTTTTAATGAACAATGAAGGCTCAAAGAAGACAGTTGTAGGTGGGATCAGTGTATTAGCAGCGGACTACAGCAACACAACCAGGAGGACTTTGTTGGAGCGCTAGCCGCGCTAGCCGCCGACCTCACCTTGACTTCCTACGTCTCCGGGCCGCCAAACGCATCGGGTGAAGTCCTTCGTCCTTCTGTCGATCGCTGGAACGCAGGTGAGCACGGGTGTTGATGAGCAAATGAGGGCTGGCTGGCGTAGGTGGAGAGCTAATGTTTTTAGCATAGCTCTGTGCAGTCCGGTTGCTAAGTTAGCTTCAATGGCGTCGTTAGCACAGCATTGTTAACCTTCGCCAGCCTGGAAAGCATTAACCGTGTATTTACATGTCCACGGTTTAATAGTATTGTTGATTTTCTATCTATCCTTCCAGTCAGGGTTTTATTTCTTTTGTTTCTATATGCAGTTAAAGCAAGATGCTATCACGTTTGCTCGTAGCTAAAGCATTTCGCCGATGTATTGTCGTGGAGATAAAAGGCACTGAATGTCCATTTCGCGTTCTCGACTCTCATTTTCAAGAGGATATAGTATCCGAGGTGGTTTAACATACAAATCTGTGATCTACAATAGAAAAAGGAGAGTGTGGAATCCAATGAGCCAGCTTGTACCTAAGTTACGGTCAGAGCGAAAAAAGATACGTCCATCGCTGCCTCTCAAGTCATTCACTGTAACGTTCCTCATCTACGAATCTTTCATCCTCGCTCAAATTAATGGGGTAATCATCACTTTCTCGGCACCGAATCGCTCTCGCTCCATTGTAAACAACGGGGAATTGTGAGGAATCCTAGCTCCTGTGACGTCACGCTACTTCCGGTACAGGCAAGGCTTTTTTTTATCAGCGAGCAAAAGTTGCGAACTTTATCGTCGATTTTCTCTACTAAATCCTTTCAGCAAAAATATGGCAATATCGCGAAATGATCAAGTATGACACATAGAATGGATCTGCTATTCCCGTTTAAATAAATAAAAATAATTTCAGTAGGCCTTTAAAAGGGTCATATTATAATTGTTTTCAACATTTAAAACACTTCCATGTGGTCTACATAACATGTTATGTTGGTTATTTGGTCAAAATTGTGCATAGATTGTTTTACAGACCGTCTTCAAGCCGCTTTCTGACCATCTCTTTATGGGCGGTCTTATTTACGTGCCTCCACTTCGACTGCGTCTTCTTCCTGCCAGCCATGTTGTAGTTTATAGCGCTTCCATATAGAGTCTACTGACCGCTATAAGTTACAACTAAATGCTACTTTGTATTAGAAATGACAACAACGGAGGATGCATGTGCATGTACAAGCCTGTCTGCCCCACAAGACGAGGACAGAGAAAAAGAAGGAACTTATTGACTCCAATGTCAGACTACAATGGCAGACTTGGGCAGACCTCTTCGGGTAAATCTTTACCATATATGAAGATATCCGCTGACGTCCCAAATGGAGCTTTGAAATTCTAAATGGCTTGGTTGGAGGAAGTATGAAGGAAGGCAAGATTGTTTTATAAATATCTCCACCATCCCTCCATGGTTTGATTTAAAATTTTGATGATGATGCAGATCCAAAATACACAAAAATATTTACCTAGGTAAGAAAAGTTGGTTTTGTATAATAAGTCCCTTTTAAGGGTCAGTGAATGCAGTCATTGACAAACAAAGTCCCTCTGTCTTTTGTTTTTGGTCGCCAGGACGCGCCATAGCAGGTGCTCCTTTCTGCGTTTGCACTTGACGACTCCTCATTTGGAACCTGGCCCGCTGAGATTTGGGGCTTCTCTAATACTTGGAAAATGGCACACCGACTATGTTTAGACGGGGCGGTTGAAAGCGGAGAGGCAGTAAGTACGGGCGGAAGACGAGCACAGCACCGACATTAAAGTCTTTGGTTGCCAACTGTTCACGCTTGCTAAGTGAACACACGGACATAAATTAAAGGGCTCTTATGAAGCAATATAACAGCCGGACAGTAGGGATGCAGTATCAGACGCTATCATTTTACACTGTAAGAAGAAACCAAAGACGAGAAACGAACCGAGGCAAACTGATTTGAACAAAAGAAAGCTGACTATAGGCCAATAAATTATGTTTTACGGTGTCTATTTGTAAGGGTGGTGGTGAGAGGGGTTGGGGATGATGTAATTTTGTTGATTTTGCATAAATAACAATGATGCATTTGTAAATAGGGAGCAAAAAATTTGAAAAAAAAATGTCTGCGAATACAAATCACTCAATTGGAACGCAACGCCATCATGTAATTTGCAATGAAATACGGTGGCTCCATCTAGTAGTACGTCAAAGAATCAGTTGATTAAAGTATAGTGTTTTATTTTCCTATATTCAAACACAAGGTTACTGTTTAAACTGTGTGTAATGTTACAGTCGCCAAAAATTTTGAATATACTTGTTAAATAAAACATTCGCCTCATTTTTAATGAATAGGTATGCCTACTACGCTACTGTATTTTAATGCTGGTAATTATGATGGCACTTGGAGAGCCGAATGTTTTCTGTACTTGTATCCATATATTCAAATACAATTACCGGTATCTGTATTTTTGTTCATTTTTAGTATCAACGCTTCAGCTGTTTTACATTACATGTTGCCTTTTGGTCTATTTTTCTATGTTTTATCCTTTTTTTCGGCGCCATAAAAAACAGCCACGTTTCTTGGGTGTCCCGCACGTCATCAATTGGACACCCTCGCTTGACCTAATCATACATTTTATCATTTGTAATGATAAATGACAAAATACAAAAATATAGTGTTATTCAGTGTAGCGATTGAACTCATGTGAAAGAGTCCATCAATGCACAATTACATTTCAGCATTCCCTGGATTCATACGCATGGGGAGATGCAGGGGGTGCATGATTCCAATGGGGAGCACATCTCGCCAGAACACCGGCAAGAAATGTTAGCACTCAATTGAATAGTGTGTCCAGACTCTATTTAGCACGATGGTTGGCTGTAAGTCCTGCCTGTGCCACTCCAGGGACACAAGCGTAGCAGTGTGTTGTGCAAGCGTCCAAGGGCGTAAGAGTGAGTTTAACATTGGGGGTCCACATACTGTATTGGTAACCAGACAGATCCATAAAGAGTTTGAGCAGAAGTGTCATATAGGAATTAACTATACACCTCAAAACATTACACGACGCTATATCACATGAAGTGTTTTTTTTTAAAAAGCAATAACTATTTTGACATGAAAACCCCCCACACATAATGTTAAAAACATGGTGTTTACTTTTTAATAGCAATGTAAAATACAAAGTAGTTTGGCCAATGAAGATAAAGTCTATTAAACAGGCTTTGTTCTTCTCCAACAACACTATGTGGATCAGTGCAAAATTTTGGCCAACAAAAATAAATAGGAGTGATACCTCTTACATCTAATAGACAAGCTTGGTGCCTTATTGACAACTTAGCGTGCTATCACCATGGCCGTTACTTGAGGACACCGAAGTCATGTCCTCTGTATTTTTTTAAGTGACAAAAATAAGATAATATGACTGACTGCAAATGTACTTTGTGTAGGACATTGTGTGCGCTGTACTGTACAGTGCCTGTACATCTTCATGCAGTAGATCATCCTCTCACAATATACGATCTTTGGTCAAGTACAGCCGGCTACAACTCCAGCAACGTAACACAATGATGTCCACTTTTACAATAAACATCACGTGATCAGAAATGTGCTGTCAACATAACATTAACATTTATTTGTACTGACATAACTAATGTTGGTTTCACCTGAATGAAATTGATTTAAAACACTGTTGGGAAAATACAGTTGTCATGTCAGCCAGTTTCTGCTCACAGAGATCAACCCATATGGTGTTGGGATGCACATGATTTCAGCCTTTCTAAGCTCCTTTTGGACCACCAATTATTGACCTTGGTATTTGTCAAATCCTAGTTACGGCCTTGGCTGTCACTTCACAGCCTGCATTCAATTCAATAAGATGACAAAACATGTTAGCAAGTGTTGATGTTATTGGGAACACTCACAAAGTTAGCAATTAAACAATGGAAAACAAATGGCAAGTTGTTCCGTACACATCGTTTTACAGATTGCCTGCTGCGTGTTTCCTCCTGTCTTTAACACTCTCAGTCAGAGCAGATGAGTGAAGGGGAAACCAGTTACTCATTGCTGTGTTGCACTTTCAAAATGAAAGCAAAATCAAATAGTTTTTTTCTCCGCTATATACTTTTTGAGTGGGACAAACGTGTCCGTCTCCGATGTTATCCACACCTGTTGTCATCTACTAACAGCAATGCAGTTTTTAAATGCATGCCGAGATTCCACGGATGTGAAACGAAGCGATGAGCTGCAGCAACCCTGGGAAAAGTTTGTTAAAGGTGACCTATTATGCAAAACTGTCATGATCTGTGGCCCGGATCATGTTTTTGTATTTTCTGTTAGTTTTGGACTCCTTCAGTTCCTGTTTGTGACACCTCTGAGTTTGGTTTGGTTGCCATGGCTGCTTATTGTTCGCTTCATGCCTTGTCTACGTAAGTCTTGTTTATTTCATGCCACAGTTTCGTGAGTGTTCCATGTCCATAGTCTATGCTAAGTGTTAGCTACAAGTGCGTTCAGCGCGTTGTGCCTTCGCCTTGTTTTCCGTTTTTTGTACCTCTTTGAGTTTGGATAATTAAATCATGTTTTTACCTGCACGCCTTGTCCGGAGTAGTCCGTCTGCCCTCCTGGGAGAACGACCCAGCAGTAAGCTGCGCAAACCACGTCGTAACAAAAACCAAATTTTCTTACCAACCGATACCTGTTTTCATGTATTTGGGATCTGCAAAAGTCCTAAAAATTTTAAATCAAACCATGGAGGCATGGCGGAGATATTTATAAAACTATTTTGCATTCCTTCATACTTCCTCCAGACGAGCTGTTTGGAATTTTCCCCAATTGTGACGTTTTTACCAATTGTGACGTTTTTACCAAGTGTGACGTCAGAGGATATCTCCATATATGGTAGAAAATTATTCAAAGTGCTTTGTGCGAGTCCACCGTTGTAGTCTGACGCTGTAGTCAATAAGCTTGTTGTGGGGCAGACTGGCTCATATATGCACATGCATCCTCCGCTGTTGTCATTCCTAATACAAAGTAGTGTATAGTTCTAACTTCTAACACCAGATGTAACAATATTGTAGATACCACGGTATTGCGGTTTCAAAATCCTCACAATAATGCTGTGACATGTGATGGTATCAAAACGAAAATTTAGTGAGTGTAGTTTTTTTGGCGCTTTTGTATTGGCTCGTCACAGTGAAACTACGTCTCCCAAAATCCTCTGCGCATCGCGGGACAGGTAGGGGCGTGGTACGCTGTAAAGGGGAGAAAAAGAGGAAGCATGTGTGAAAAGTGTATTTGTAGTAGATAAGAGGAATTGTTTTTTCTGACATTTCCTAAACATTTTATCAAAATCTGTCAATACCTTTTTTAGTTATGTTGCTAACAAATAGACAAACAAGCCCTGGAGAAAACACAACCTCTTTGGCGGAGGTAATAAAGTCTGCGTAGTCCATAGGAAAGCGTGCCACTTTTGTCTTGTGCCTTTCCAAGCCGACACAGAACCGAGCATATGGAAAGCGCCCTGTGAGAGTGTGGAAACTGCACACCACGGGGAATACGAGTAATATGAGAAAGTACTTGATAAACCATCACTCGGGAAATATATTTGAAGCCAGCGAGGCGAAACATCATTTTGTGGGGTATTTTGCATTGTTAAAAGTTAACAGTTTACTTTTCTGAGAAACAGCATTTTCCTATAAAAAATGTCCACTGCAGGAGACACTGCTTCTTAGAAAGTAAAGGTTGAAAGACACTATAGTAACCATTACTGTTTTACATTTGTTACACGTCACTTTAAAGGCCTACTGAAATGAATTTTTTTTATTTAAACGGGGATAGCAGATCTATTCTATGTGTCATACTTGATCATTTCGCGATATTGCCATATTTTTGCTGAAAGGATTTAGTATAGAACAACGACGATAAAGATTGCAACTTTTGGTATCTGATAAAAAAAAGGCTTGCCCCTACCGGAAGTAGCGTGACGTAGTCAGTTGAACATATACGCAAAGTTCCCTATTGTTTACAATGATGGCCGCATGAAGTGAGAGAGATTCGGACCGAGAAAGCGACAATTTCCCCATTAATTTGAGCGAGGATGAAAGATTTGTGGATGAGTAAAGTGCAAGTGAAGGACTAGTGGGGAGTTGAAGCTATTCAGATAGGGAAGATGCTGTGAGAGCCGGGGGTGACCTGATATTCAGCTGGGAATGACTACAACAGTAAATAAACACAAGACATATATATACTCTATTAGCCACAACACAACCAGGCTTATATTTAATATGCCACAAATTAATCCTGCATAAAAACACCTGCGTGTTTGTTATGCTAGCTCCTAGCTCCTCTGCTAGCTCCTAGCTCCATAGAACACGCCAATACAATTCAAACACCTGATCAACACACACAATCACTCAGCCCAAAAGACCGTTTACCTAACCCAAGGTTCATAAAGCTTATATATTTTTAAAAAGTTACGTACGTGACGCGCACATACGGTCAAGTTATCGAATGTTTAGCAGCCAAGGCTGCATACTCACGGTACCTGATATTCAGCTGGGAATGACTACAACAGTAAATAAACACAAGACATATATATACTCTATTAGCCACAACACAACCTGGCTTATATTTAATATGCCACAAATTAATCCTGCATAATAACACCTGCGTGTTTGTTATGCTAGCTCCTAGCTCCTCTGCTAGCTCCTAGCTCCATAGAACACGCCAATACAATTCAAACACCTGATCAACACACACAATCACTCAGCCCAAAAGACCGTTCACCTAACCCAAGGTTCATAAAGCTTATATATTTTTAAAAAGTTACGTACGTGACGCGCACGTACGGTACGGTACGTGTTATGCTAGCTCCTAGCTCCTCTGCTAGCTCCTAGCTCCATAGAACACGCCAATACAATTCAAACACATGATCAACACACACAATCACTCAGCCCAAAAGACCGTTCACCTAACCCAAGGTTCATAAAGCTTATATATTTTAAAAAAGTTACGTACATACGCAAAAAAAAGCCAAAGCTGCATACTCACAGTAGCACGTCTGCGTCTTTGTCATCCAAATCAAAGTAATCCTGGTAAGAGTCTGTGTTGTCCCAGTTCTCTACAGGCGTCTGTGTATCCAAATCAAAAGTCCTCCTGGTTAGAGTCTCTGTTATCCGAGTTCTTCCATCTTGACTGCATCTTTCGGGAATGTAAACAAAGACGCGCCGGCTGTGTACTGTTGTGGCTGACTACGTTCGAAAAATACGTCCATTTCGCACCGACAACTTTCTTCTTTGCTTGCTCGGTTTCCTTCTCCATAATGCAATGAACATGATTGAAACAGATTCACGAACACAGATGTCCAGAATACTGTGGAATTATGAAATGAAAACAGAGCTTTTTCGTATCTGCTTCAATGTGGAAGGCATACCCGTGTTCGCCGGGCTACGTCACACGCATACGTCATCCTCAGAGGCGTTTCGAACCGGAAGTTTAGCGGCAAATTTAAAATGTCACTTTATAAGTTAACCCGGCCGTATTGGCATGTGTTATAATGTTAAGATTTCATCATTGATATATAAACTATCAGACTGCGTGGTCGGTAGTAGTGGGTTTCAGTAGGCCTTTAAAGACACTCAACTGTAACTTTTTTTCATATTTTTGCTTGTAGCAGTGGATGCCCTGCACTATTCTTTGCACTGAAAAATACTTGTTTTGTAATAATAAATATGATTAGAACATTTAAGTATTACGTTTGTGTTCAATTACAGTAAGTGTGTTTATCCTAAACATTCCTGCCACTTCATTTTACACACATGGCAATTTTACAAAGTATTTTTCTTGGGACTACACTAAAATTATATCGTACTGCGGCCTTAATACTGTGATATATCATACTGTGAGATTTTTATAATGTTACATACCTAGTTCTAACTTTTATCTGTCAGTAGACCCGCTATGGACACGCTAAAAACTACAACATGACTGACAGTGAGAAGACGCTGTCGAAGTGGAGGCACGTAAATAAGACCGCCCACAAAATGGCATATCCTGACGAGACGGTCACAAAGCGGCTCGAAAACAGTCTGTAAAACATAATCTATGCAAAATCTTGACCAGAGAACCACAATTACATGTTATGTAGATTACAAGGAAACACTATGATAATGTTAATAAAACTAATAATGTTAATGGTGATAGAGTTTTGTGCTCATACACACTGGCCTCTGGCGTGAGCAGGCACATGCTTCACAGGGCTTTAATCTGCCGCTGCAGTTGTGAAAGAGCTTGATTTGATATGCAGAAGAGCCTGCTTTTTGTTAATATCGCCGACGATCACCGCCATTTAATCGTGCCTGCCGAAATCGTGATTGTGCTTAAAATAATGAGGAGGACCAAAGTGGGCTTTTAGTGCTGTTTGATGGCACAAACAGTCATT